>NC_057810.1:175396705-175413631 GCF_018294505.1 Triticum aestivum | reverse complement strand
ACCCTGGCTTTTCGCATTCGTTTGACACGTGGAAGATGGTCATTATTGGGCACAGAAGCTGAGGAGAGCAACACGCACCAGAAGCCGGACACTATCCGACAGGTACATGTAATTTGGAGAAGAACCCGCCTTGCAATACCGAAGACAAACTTGCGCACCGGACTCGTCGTCATTGAAGCCTGGTTCGGGGGCTACTGAGGGAGTCCTGGATTAGGGGGTGTCCGGATGGCCGGACTATGACCTTTGGCCGGACTCCCGGACTATGAAGATATAAGATTGAAGACTTCGTCCCATGTCCGGATAGGACTTTCCTTGGCGTGGAAGGCAAGCTTGGAATTATGATATGAAGATCTCCTCCCATTGTAACCGACTCTGTGTAACCCTAGCCCTCTCCGGTGTCTATATAAACCGGAGAGGTTTAGTCCGTAGGACGAACAACAATCATACCATAGGCTAGCTTCTAGGGTTTAACCTCCCTGATCTCGTGGTAGATCAACTCTTGTACTACCCATATCATCAATATTAATCAAGCAGGAGTAGGGTTTTGCCTCCATCGAGAGGGCCCAAACCTGGGTAAAAACACCGTGTCCCTTGTCTCCTGTTACCATCCGCCTAGACGCATAGTTCGGGACCCCCTACCCGAGATCCGCCGGTTTTGACACCGACAGTACCCATTTAGTAATGGGTCCTTTGATGTTAGTAACAAGGGTCTTAGGAACCCAAATAGACCATTCAATGTACTCATAAGAAGAACCAACAAATTTGGCATAAACATGCCCATCACTAGCACGACACAACACATAAGAAGGGTTAAAGTCGCCGGCTTTGTTGGAAGAGATGGCTTTGCCCTTTTTGGCATCACCACTCTTC
Source organism: Triticum aestivum (assembly GCF_018294505.1). Classification (NCBI taxonomy): domain Eukaryota; kingdom Viridiplantae; phylum Streptophyta; class Magnoliopsida; order Poales; family Poaceae; genus Triticum; species Triticum aestivum. The sequence continues at coordinate 175,412,761 of NC_057810.1, read as the reverse complement.
GCATTGTTCTTCTTCTCCTTAGGAGCACCCTCTCCCTCCTTCACAAAAGTTTGCTTAAGCGGGGGAGGTCGTTTGGTCTTATCATTCTTCTTCTCGTTCTTCTTCTTGGTCTTGGACTTGGGTGAGAACCCAACTCCTTCCTTGGCCACAACTTCCTTTTGATTGCTCAAAAGGTCATTTAGGTTCTTCTCACCTTGTATGCATGACACAAGGCCTTTCTCGAGTTGTTCCTTCAACTTGGCATTCTCCTCCACAAGATGCACATGCTCACAACACGGGTTAGTAGCATTTGCATTATCAATTAAGACCATGTGAGGAAATGTGGCCTTTTCCTTGGTTAACTTAACTTGGAGTTGAGCATGAGACTCCTTGAGGTTTGCATGAGCACCCTTCAAGATCTTGTGGGCCTTGTCAAGTACATCAAACTCCTCCTTGAATCTAGCATGATCAACCCCAAGTTTAGCCTTCTCGGAAGTTAGCACATGAGACACAACAAGAGCATGATCAAGATCTTTCTTTAATTTGGCATGGTCATCGTTTTGAGACTCCTCAAGAGCCAAACGATGCCCACACTCTTCCTCAAGAGCATTAGAGAGATCCGATATCTCATCGGCATAGTCACGACTATGACCTTCCATCTTAGAGATGGTTTCTTCATGAGCCTCGATCATGTCATTGGCTTCACCAAGTTGTTCCAAGAGAGCAACAAAGTGCTTCTTGGATTTGCCCTTGAGCTTACTCATAAAGGACTCAAATTCATTTACTTCCTCATTAGACCCCTCACTATCGTCAATGCTATCCATCAAAGAGGGATTAGGAATGATGGTGGTTTTGATGTTGGGGGTTACCTTGTTGGTGGCTTTAGCCATGAGGCACTTGGCGGTGATGTTCTCGTTGGGTGAATCAAAGAGAGACACCCGGGGAGTTGTGGCAATGGCAACGGATGCCATGGCCATTGCTTCACTCTCTTCATCATCATCGTCATCCTCACGGTATTCCTCTTGAACCACCAACCCTCGAGTAGGATTCTTCTTGATGAAGTTGTTCTTGTTGGGGAAAGACTTGGCTTTGTCTTTCCGGATGAGCTTACCACCATTGTCTTCCCGCTTTTCGTGAGGACAATCCGCAATGAAATGGCTTACATTGCCACAATTGTAACAAGTTCTAACTCGTTGCTTGCCCTTGAAGCCACTTGAGTTGTTCTTGTTAAAGTTGGGTCTTGAGTTCTTCTTGCTCCAAAATTGCCTTGAAGCAAGAGCCATGTGCTCGTGATAATCATATTTTGTATCTTCGGGATTGCTCTCCTCATCTTCCTCTTCTTCCTCTTCTTCCACAATAACTTTGGCCTTCAAGGCAAGGTTGGGCTTCTTTGCCCTTTGAGACCAGAGCACCGCGTTATCGGCGGTCTTGTCCAAGATGCTCATTGCAACGAACTCATCCAACACTTCACTTGAGGTCATGGAGTGGAAGTCCGGTCTTTGGCGAATGACGGAGGACATGGCCTTGTTGTAGGGCATCATGGCCTTGAGGAACTTGCGTTTGATCCAATTGTCATCCATGTCCTTGCTCCCATGATCTCGGAGTGAGACCGCAAGTTTGGTTACTCTCCGAAAGAGCTCACGAGGTTCTTCATCTTCCTTCATAGCAAACTCATCGGCCTCATCTTGCACCACTTCATAATTGGAGCGTTGAATGCTCGCACTTCCCCGATAGAGAGACACAACACAATGCCACGCGTCTTTGGCCACAACGTAGGGTCGAAGATGAGGGAGATCTTCGGGGAGAATTGATTCTTGGATGATGAAGAGAGCATTCTCGTTGAATTTATTATCCACGGACTCTCTAGGGATGAAGTTGCTTGGGTCATGTGGATAGAAACCTTCTTCAATGATTCTCCAAAGATTAGTATTCACATGCTTTAAATGATGCTTGAAGCGATACACCCAAGAATCAAAATCCTCATTTTTTTCGATCTTAGGAGGAGGACCGACATGATTTAAATGAGTAGAGGGAATCGGTCCACCATAAGTTGGAGGTTCCACATGGGCAAAGATGTCAGTGCCATTTCTACCACTAGTAGAAGGACCCTTTTCACTGTTAGCTTCCCCCTTGTTGGAGGTAGCATCCGTCACCTTGTTAGTGGGATCACCCACTTTCATTGGCGAGGTAGACAGTTTAAGTCCTTCTAGGAATTTAGTAAATATGCTTTCAACCTCGGTCATCATGGAGTTCTTCAATGTGTCTAAAGCCACATTGAATTCCTCACGAGAGACCGCGGTTCCCCCATCGGCCGTAGACGAGGTAGGATTCACACCGGAGTGCTCCTCCACAATGTCTGTGGTGTCAACCATACTCTTCGGACGGTAAAGTCCTTAATAAAGAGATGAGGCTCTGATACCAATTGAAAGGATCGATATAGTTGACTAGAGGGGGGGGGTGAATAGGCAACTAACAATTTTTAAACTTTTCTTTACCAATTTAAACTTTGCAACAAGATAGGTTGTTTATATATGCAACTATGTGAGCAACCTATATGATGCAATAACAACTAGCACATAAGCAAGCAAGGGATACAACACAAATAAGCTTGCACAAGTAAAGGCACGAGATAACCAAGAGTGAAGCGGTGGAGACGAGGATGTGTTACCAAAGTTTCTTCCTTTTAAGGGGAAGTAAGTCTCCGTTAGAGCGGTGTGGAGGCACAATGCTCCCCAAGAAGCCACTAGGGCCACCGTATTCTCCTCATGCACTCACACAATGCGAGATGCCGTGATTCCACTATTGGTGCCCTTGAAGGCGGTGACCGAACCTTTACAAACAAGGTTGGGGCAATCTCCACAACTTAATTGGAGGCTCCCAACGACACCATGAAGCTTCACCACAATGGACTATGGCTCCGAGGTGACCTCAACCGTCTAGGGTGCTCAAACACCCAAGAGTAACAAGATCCGCTAGGGATTAGTGGGGGGAATCAAATTTCTCTTGGTGGTTGGATCGGGGCCTTCTCAACCAATCCCGAGCAAATCAACAAGTTTGATTGGATAGGGAGAGAGATCGTGCAAAAATGGAGCTTGGAGCAACAATGGAGCTTTTGGGGGAATAGGTAGATCAACTTTGGGGAAGAAGACACCTTTATATAGTGGGGGAAACAATCCAACTGTTACCCCCCCCCAGCAGCCACGCACAGAGCGGTACTACCACTTGGGCAAGGCGGTACTACCGCTGACAAGTGGTACTACCGTTCCCTCCCAGCGGTACTGCCGCGCTCAAGCGGGTAGCAGGGACCTGGGCCCAGAGCGGTACTACCGCGGAAGTACGGGCGATACTACCGCTTGGAGCGGTACTATCGCCACTACTACCGCTACTAGTACCGCAAAACCCGATAGGAAAAACAGAGGTCTCGAGTCGAGGCGGTAGTAGCCCGGAACAACAGCGATACTACGGCCGAAGAGAGCAAGCGGTAGTACGTGTTGATAGGGATGTGTACATGTTGATAGGTACTACCGCTGGGATAGGTCAAGGTAGGCAAGGAGAGGGAAGGTAGATCCAATGAAGCGGAAAGGAACATCAGGTGTGATAGGGATGTGTACGTGTTGATTCCACCCAAGCCTTACCAAAGCGGATTCCCTCTTGATAGTACGGTGACTCCTACGAGACTAGTCCACCAACAGAGAAACGAAGGAGCTACACCGTCTTGAATAAAACTCCGAGGGGAGGGAATCGTCTCGTGCCAAAGGATGAATCTATGAAAGAGCTCAACGCACACGATTAGTCCGCAAAAGCATTGTCATCAATCACCAAAACACCTTGGGGATAAATATGCCCTTACAGTAGGAGAGTAGCAATTCTCTATCAGTGTGATTCATTCATATTGACTGAGACATTATCTTAACAATGCCTTGTTTCAACATTTATAAAGAACTACAAAGCAGAAAAGTACCATTCCTAAAACAATGCAACTGATTCATTTTGACAGAGACATTATCTTAACAATACCTTGGTTAAACATGTAGAAAGAACTACAAAGCAGGATAGTACCATTCCTAACAAGTGTTGCAGTTTTGAACTAACATTCAGTAGTTAATTAATTTTGAGAGTGGCATTGCTTAATTTTACCAACGGCATTAGATTAACGAAAAGTATAAACAGTTCCAGGGGAGAGTGGGCGCAACAACAATATGTGCTTCCATCTACTTATAAAGGGGGTGATGCAGAGTTTGTTGTAACAAAGCAACAAACATCATGTCTGGGTTGGTCCCATTTTTGTTCACTACTTAATGGGAAAAGACAGTAGTACAATAGCTTCAATTCAACATTTATTTAAAATAGTACCAATACAAGTAGCACAACATCTCAAAGCACACTGCACAATCATGTGGATGAAGGCCTGTACTGACCTTTCATGAGAACACCAGAATAAAATACGAATCTGCCAACACGAATAGGAAATCCAATCTCGTTTTCTGCAGTTGCACTAAAATCAAGCAAAGTGTTTCGCGTAGCGAAGCAAAATGTCAAAATAGCAACAAGTTGAATAGATTTCCCTGTTTAAATAGAGGCAAAAAAGGAATCAATTACTGGCTAATAAAGGAGGATGAAACATACGGCCACAAAAATGGTAATCCCGCCAATCCCTAACAAGTGTTGCAGTTTTGAAATAAGATTCAGTAGTTAATTCTAAGAGTGGCATTGCTTAATTTTACCAGCGGCAATAGATTAACAAAAAGCATAAATAGTTCCAAGGGAGAGTGGGCGCAACAACACCATGTGCTTCCATCTACTTATAAAGGGGGTGATGCAGAGTTTGTTGTAACAAAGCAACAAGCATCATGTCTGGGTTGGTACCATTTTTGTTCACTACTTAATGGGAAAAGACAACAATACAATAGCTTCAATTCAACATTTATTTAAAACAGTACCAATACAAGTAGCACAACATCTCAAAACACACTGCACGATCATGTGGATGAAGGAAAGTACCAACCTGTCATGACGCTCACAAGATCAACTACGAATCTGCCAACACGAATAGGAAATCCAATCTTGTTTTGTGCAGTTGCACTGAAATCAAGCAATGTTTCGAGTAGCCAAGCAAAATGTCGCAATAGCAACAAGTTGAATCGATACCCCTGTTTTAACAGAGGCATAAAAGGAAACAATTACTTGCCGATAAAGGAGGATGAAACAAACGGTGACAGAAAGAAGCATCTAACTTATCTTGGATGGAAAACAAAGTAGGATAGTAGCATTTCTAAAACGGTTGCATTGATTCATATTAACAGAGACGTTCTCTTAAAACAACATTCGTTAAAAAATGTAATTTACTTTTAACAGTGGTATTGCTTCAATTTTCCGGCGGCATTCTTAGATTAACAACAGCAAAATAGGCGTATGGGACATGCCAGCACCATGTGCGTCCACACGTATAAATGGGTGATGCAGAGTATGTAGCCAAGCAGCATATATGTGTTGGTCCCATATTTGTTCTCTTTGAACCCTTTTCCTATGTGAGGGCAGCAAATCTAGTCGTGCACAAACTACCTGACCCCCAGTTTCTTTCCCTTTTCAATAAACAGATCGGTTCCTTACAGATGTGTGTACTGGGTTACCCCCTTTTTCCCTTTTCAACCAACAAAGCGGCTGGATAGCCAGTCTATACTACTTTCCGTCCCTCCTTTCCTCATTGAACCACGTCCTAGATTCTTGCTTCAGCCGCCCTGTCCTCCACCTCCAAGGAGCTACTCCGACGATTGCCTCATCTATCGCGGCTGCTCCATCCCCACAGCGCCGCCTTAACCTGCTCCACCGGAACCGCATCATCCTCACCGACTCCTCGGACGAAGCCGAGGCCTAGTCGGTGTTGGGGAACGTAGTAATTACAAAAAAATCCTACGCACAGGCAAGATCATGGTGGTGCATAGCAATGAGAGGGGAGAGTGTCGTCCACGTACCCTCGTAGACCGAAAGCGGAAGCGTTAGAACAACGCGGTTGATGTAGTCGTACTGTCGGTGTACAAAAAGAGGGGTACACTTTTTGTACCCCTATAACTGTGCACGGGCAGTCCGAGCCACGGACGCCACCGCGCCAAGCAAGGCAAGGGAGGTAAGGCAAGGTAAGGCTGAAGCTCGAAAAGAGCAGAACGACGCCAAGACCAAGACCACAAAGAGCAAAGGGGACGAAGCGGACTCCCCTGGCAAGATCCTTGCCGGGGGAGGTTTTAGCAAACCCGGCAAGGCCCTTGCCGTGGCAGCTCGCCCCACACCTACGGAGCGAATCACCCTTGAGTCCACTGCCCCCATGGGGCAAGGATTCGGGAGACATCCCCGTGGTGGCATGCAGATCTTTGTGAAGACATTCAAGATCAAATACACACTATAGAAGATGACGACCCCTGGCGGGATCCCAGCCAAGGAGGACCACAAGGCCCCCGGCAGGAGCCTTGCCGGGGATGATAGCAGGCGCCACGGCAAGACCCTTGTCGGGGCTACGGCGAGGCCCTTGCTAAAGACACCCGTAGGGCCACCATCAGGCCCACGCCAATTCCAAACCTCCACCGCCGTTCGCATGCGGCCGCTGACCCAACCAGTTGGGCAAGCACCTGCGTGGCGGCAAGCAGATCTTCGTGGAGGCCCACCGCTATGCCACCTCAGCTACCTGCCTGCCTACATGGCACCACAGGCATCGCTGGCCAGGGCGCGTGTCGATGCGAAAGGGATCGGGGACGGACAAGACTGGGCTCTCCCCCGTCCCCGATAAAGTAGGGACACCTAAGCACGACGCATTAAATGCACCTTGTCATGTAATGCGAGGGATAAACTCGTATCACTATGACCTTTCCACCTCCTATGTGCCACTGTGGCGACCCCTTTTCCCTATAAAAGGAGGCCCAGGGCGACCAGGAGGGGGATTCGTCTTTTTAGAGCTCCTTACGCCCCATTACTAGCTCAAGAACACAGATATTCAAATCATCAAGGCAGGAGTAGGGTTTTACGCATCCTCGCGGCCCGAACCTGGATAAAGAACCCGTTCTACCTGTTCGATCCTCCCTTCTCACAACCCCGCACCCCGCAACCGCAGTAGGGATTCTCGTGATCCCATAGGTGTCGTCCTCGCACCGACATCTTTGGCGCGCCAGGTAGGGGCAGGCGTAGTTGTGAGAATCGGCTCTAGCAGTTAGTTCAACGCTTCTTCATCGTCATGGCGCCCAAGAAGAAGATGACAGTGGCGGTTGGCCCGTCGGGAGCCGGACATCCCGCCCCGACGTGGGCGAGCAGCGGACCGGTCGCAGAAAGGACCCGGGGCGCCGTTCGCGAACACCAACACCATCCCAGCAACCGAAGTTTGGGAGGCGGCGATGTTCGTGCGCCTGGTAACGGGCAGCACGCCGCCAAATCCAAAGACGGAGCCAGGCCCTCCGCGGGTGGCGCCGGACCTTCCAGGATCGCTGCCACCCCACCCGAAGGCGACGCGAGGGCTTCCAAGACTCCCACGTTGACACCGACGGCGCGCTCCTCTCAAGCGGCGCGCGTCGAACGGTGTGATCACGCCGAGGACCCCGGACATCACCGTGAAAAGAGCCCCGAGCGCTGCTCCCGGGATTTAGAAGACCTGCCCGCCCACCGAGGCACTGGTGAAGATGGCATGCGACCGCGGGGTCGTGATAGAACTCCTTCTGACATAGTCAGAAATCGAAGCGCGTCGCGATCCATGCAGGTTTCGCTGCCACCAACACCAGCAGAAGCCCTGGCACGCGCGCAGTTGCTACTCGATTTCCCTCCCATCACGGGGAACTCGACGAATGGAGAGCCACTATCCGAAGTCTTGTTGCGATGGCCAACAAAGACGAACCGAGCCCGGTAGAGCTCCCGAGTCGACGCTCCGACGGAGTCCCACGCACCAGTGGCAGAAGAGCCGGCAGCGCCGCGACCACGATGCACTCGCCTCCTCCTTGCCTGGTACCTCGGACGCCAGCCTGTCGCAATGTCACGGGCGACGAGATCTCCGTAGCATCGTCCGACCCGCGGGCCCACTATGACCAGTGCCAAGTTCTTCGGGAACGAGAACATGAAGACGCTTGAACCACTATCGAGCGCCGGCCCGGGGCGCGCCACCAATCAGACAGGCGAGCAGGGCCTGCTGTGAGCCACCTAGCACCGGGGAGCCCTGGAGGCCTACCTTACGAGGTAGGCTGTCCGACTTTTACCCGTGAGCTGCGGCAGTTCTAGTGGCCCACTCACCGCACCTTCAAACCTGACGTGGGCGAAAAGTACAGTGGCAAGACCCATCCGTCCAAGTTCCTCAGCGTCTACACCATCGCGATGCAAGCTGCCGGAGCCCGCGACAATAAGGTGCTTGCGAATTACTTTCCGTTGGCTCTTAAACCCAATGCCATGTCATGGTTGATGCACTTGCCGGTAGACTCTATTTCCTCCTTGTCGGATTTGTGCCATGAGTTCGTGGGCGCCTTTACTGGAGGCCACCAAGCCCATGGCCTGGCAAGCGACCTGCACGTCATTCCCCAGAAGGGAGGCGAGAGTCTCCGCAAGTATATTCAGAGGTTCAGCTGGGTACAGTACAATATCCCTGATGTTCACCCTGCCGCCATCATCAGCGCGTTCCACCAGAACGTGCGCAACCTCAAGATGCGCGAAGAGCTGGCAATGAACAAGGTGAGGGATGTGGCAGAACTCTATGTTCTTGCTGACAAATGTGCCCGAGCCGAAGAGGGAAGGAAGTACCCCGGCGAAGATGCCGGCGTGGAAACCGACTCCTCAGATGAGGATACTGCCGCCCCGGCGAAGAAAGGCCGGCGCCGCAACAGGAAGCGCAAAGGAAAGGCCGTGCTTGCCGTCGAGGGATCCGAAGACGCCGGCTCCACCAAGAAAACCAAGGCAGATGACCCCGGCAAGAGGTTGCCGGGTGTGTTGCATGCCAGGCCTTGGCGGCTGCTGAGAAGCCGGGGAACTCCGACAAGCGATACTGCAAGATCCATCGCACCAAGGGCCATGCTCTCCAGGACTGCCGACAGGTTGAGCTCCTCGCTGAGAAGCAGAGGGCTGAGTATGAGAGGCGGGACAAGGAGAAGGGCCCAGATGGTGCTGAGGGGTCCAACAATAAGCTTGACAGCCAGGCGGGCCATCGCGGCAAGGATAAGCAACAGGAGAGGCCCGCCCGGGGCCGTGACAGAAAGCCAGAAGACGACGATCACAAAGAGGACGACGAATCCGGCGACCAAGAGTTTCAGAAAGCTACAGAGGCCATGTGCATCGACGGTGGCGCCTCGCTGCATACTTCTCGCCGCCGGTTTAAACAGTGGGTGCGAGAGATTACAGCGGCAGAGCCGTCGTTTGATGCCCAAAGGCCGCTAAAGTGGTCCAGCACACCTATCATTTTCGACACTGAGGACCACCCTGATCGCACTACTGCGGTCGGGTGCTTGCCATTGTTGGTTTCACCAACAATACGTAACCTCACGGTGACGAAGATGCTAGTCAACGGCGGGGCCGGTCTGAACTTGATATCGCTTGCCGTGATCGAGAAACTGCAGATTCCTGATGGAGACCTCGAAGAGACGGGCATGTTTTAGGGGGTCAACCCGGGAAGAAGCCAACCCAAGGGAAAGGTCACGCTGCCCGTGACTTTTGGAAGCGACCTGAACTTCAGGACGGAGAGGATCGTGTTCGATGTTGCCAGGATCCCCTTGCCCTACAACGGGATCCTTGGCCGACCAGCGCTGGCCAAGTTCATGGCGGCGTCACACTACGCCTATAACACCCTGAAGATGCCTGGGCCTATGACGATCATCACCATCCCCTCCGACAAGAAAGATGCGTTGGTTTGCGCTGACCAACTATACCAGCAAGCAGTTGCAGTAGCTGCCGCCGCTAGGGCACTTGCTCCTGCCGCTGGGACCCCGGGAGGGAAGAAGAAGAAGAAGACCAGTGAGACCTCGGACACCCACTCCGGCAAGCGCACCTCTTCGGAGTGTAGCGCTGCCGTCGAGGACGTGCCAGAGAACTCCACCGGCGGGACCAAGAAGCCCAGGGCCGTATCACCGGGAACCAAGAAGGTCTCTGTCAATGAGGACGGCACGGGAGGAGCTTTTACCATAAGCTCCACCTTTGACGGCAAATAGGAAGACGCACTCGTCACCTTCCTGCGGGCGAATGTCGATGTGTTTGCATGGCAAGCTTCCGACATCCCCGGTGTTCCCAGGGAGGTGATTGAGCACCACCTTGCTGTCTGTCCTCATGCACGGCCCGTCAAGCAGAAGGTCAGAAAGCAAGCTTTGGAACGACAAGAGTTCATTACTGAAGAGATCCGGAAACTGGTAGCAGCAGGTTTGGTAAGAGGAGTGCTCCATCCAACGTGGTTGGCCAATCCGGTCGTGGTGCGCAAGGCAAATGGGAAGTGGAGACTGTGTATTGATTACACAGATATCAATAAGGCTTTCCCTAAGGACCCCTTCCTGTTGCGGCGCATCGACCAGATTGTTAACTCCACGGCTGGGTGTGATCTGCTGTCATTCCTCGACGCCTACTCCGGCTACCACCAGATCTTCATGACAAGAGAAGATGAAGAGAAAACAACATTCATCACCCCATGTGGTACGTATTGTTTCATGCGGATGCCTTTCGGGTTGAAGAGTGCCGGCTCGACGTTTGCGAGGGCGGTCCAGATTGGTTTTGAACCCCAGCTCCATAGAAATATGGAGGCTTATATGGATGACATAGTGGTCAAAACCAAGGACAGGGCAATCCTCATACCAGATTTGCAAGAAACATTTGCAAACCCGCGCAAGATCAATCTCAAGCTAAACCCTGAGAAGTGCGTCTTTGGCGTCCCATCCGGCAAGCTTCTCGGGTTCTTGGTATCACAACATGGGATAGAGGCCAACCCAGACAAAATCAAAGCTATAGAGCAGACTGAAGCACCCAAGCAAATCAAGGATGTGCGCTGGCTTGCTGGTTGCGTCGCCGCCATGGGCAGGTTCATTTCCAAGTCTACCAAGCACGCCCTTCCCTTTTTCAAGATCCTGAAAAAGGCGGGCCCGATGGAGTGGACGCCAGAAGCCGAAGCAGCATTGCAAGGTTTGAAGAAGTACCTCTCCTCCATGCCAATACTAGTCGCGCCTAGGCCACAGGAGTCGTTGCTGCTATACCTGGCAGCAACAGACCAGGTGGTCAGCACCGCGCTGGTGGCACAGAGAGAGGTCAACAACGAGGATATGGCAGCGGTAGAGCCCGACACCACCAATGCAGAGACGACACAGCCAGTTGACGTGCCGCCGAAGAAGAAAATGGTGCATCACCCGGTCTACTTTGTTAGTTCCCTCCTGCATGGGGCTAGATCGAGGTACTCCAGCATGCAGAAATTGCTCTTCGGCCTTCTTATGGCCTCGAGGAAGCTGCGCCACTACTTCTAGGCACACGAAATCACTGTCGTCACTTGCTTCTCTCTGCAGCGGATATTGCACAATCTGGATGCGATGGGAAGGATTGTGGAGTGGGCATTGGAGCTGTCCAGCTTTGGCCTCAAGTTTGAAAGTACCTCGACAATTCAGAGTCGAGTCCTAGCAGAGTTCATTGCAGAATGGACCGCAACGCCTGACAAAGAAGCTCAAGAGACTGCTCTCCCCGGCAAGGAAGCAAGTTGTGATTGGATCATGTACTTTGATGGAGCTTTCTCCTTACAAGGCGCCGGGGCTAGCGTACTGCTTGTCGTGCCCACTGGAGAGAACCTCAAGTACATGGTCCAGATGCACTTCCCCAGGGAGGTGTCAACCAACAATAAGGCAGAGTATGAAGGGCTGCTTGCCGGTCTTAGAATCGTGGCGGACCTCGGAATCAAGAAACTCATCGTTAGGGGGGACTCGCAGCTCGTCGTCAAGCAAGTCAACAAGGATTACCAGAGCCCGTTGATGAAGGCCTATGTCGATGAAGTGAGAAAGCTGGAAGAGCATTTCGACGGTATACAGGCTGAACACGTTCCCCGAGCAGAGAACGATATCGCCGATTACCTGTCCAAACGCGCTGCCCTCAAGCTACCTGTGGAACCAGGTACCTTTGTGCTTCAGCTAACTCATCCATCCGTTGGTCCATCAACAGAGCAGAATAAGAGGAGGAAATCAGGGCCCGGCAAGTACTTCCCTGCCGAGCTCCCCAGAGCAGCCGGCGAGGATGTCGCCGGGGATACTGAGCCCGCCATGAGATGACTGGCTCCGGCGGAGCGTCAAGCTCTCACCGTCAAGACAGCCGTTCATATAGCGGAGGAAATGCCTTTAGCCCTCGCCGTCGAGCCCCAGGCTCCGGCATGGGAACAACATATCGTCCGATTCCTCCAAACATGGGAACTTCCTAAGGAGCAGGAAGAAGCGGAGAAACTAGCCCGCTGCTCTACCATGTACCAGTTCGTCGATGACATCCTGTACAGAAAGAGGCCAAACGGTGTGAAATTGAAGTGTATCCCTCGAGAGGAAGGACTGGAGCTGTTGGCGGAGATACACGGAGGCATCTGTGGATCCCACATTGGGTCAAGGGCCCTTGCCGGCAAGGCATTCCGGCAAGGCTTCTTCTAGCCCACCGCCCTCCAGGATGCAACGACACTAGTCACCAGGTGTGAAGCGTGTCAGTTCCATTCAAAGAAGCTCCATCAGCCAGCCCAAGCCCTTCAAACCATTCCTCTCTCCTGGCCCTTCTCGGTCTGGGGGCTCGACATACTGGGCCCTTTCCCCCGCGCTGTCGGGGGCTTTGAGTACTTGTACATTGCAATCGACAAGTTCACAAAGTGGCCAGAGGTGGAGGTAGTAAGGAAGGTCACAGCCCAGTCAGCCGTCAAGTTCTTCAAGGGACTAGTGTGCCGTTTTGGCGTATCTAACAGGGTTATCACCGACAATGGCACCCAGTTCACAAGCCGCACCTTCATGCAATATATCCAAGACCTCGGCAGCAGAGTTTGTTTTGCTTCCGTTGCTCACCCGCGAAGCAATGGTCAAGCTGAGAGGGAAAATGCTGAAGTACTACGAGGCTTGAGGACCAAGACCTTTGACAGGCTGCATAAGAGTGGAAGGCACTGGATTGATGAGTTGCCGACGGTTCTTTGGTCGATCAGGACGACACCAAATCGAGCCACCGGCCAGACACCTTTTGCCCTGGTATACGGGGCGGAAGAAGTTCTCCCCACTGAACTCATATACGGGTCACCTCGAGTGCTCGCTTATGACGAGCTTGAGCAAGAGCAACTGCGGCAAGATGACGCAGTGCTCCTTGAGGAAGATCGTCTTCGGGCGGCTGTAAGAGCAGCACGCTACCAGCAAGCCTTGCGCCGCTACCATAGCCGCAAGGTTCATGCCCGGAGCCTTGAGGAAGGCGATCTTGTCCTTCGGCGCGTTCAATCGGCCAAGAATTCCAACAAGTTGACGCCAAAGTGGGAAGGCCCTTATCGGGTAATACGAGTCACCAGACCCGGCGCAGTCCGCCTGGAGACCGAAGATGCAGTTCCGGTGAGTAACTCCTTGAACATTGAGCATCTTCGCAAGTTTTACCCGTGAGGCGCGGCTTGCCGGGCCCCCCCGGCAAGCCACCTTTTGTACAAGCATTGCCGATGATGCATGTAACCCTTTATACAAAGCCAGGCGCAGACCCTGAGCATAAATAAATGAAGCGCTGGCGCCCTAAGTTATAGCATGCATGCTAGGTCAAGTCTCGTCCTTGGTTAGGGTTGACAGTGCTTAGCGGCGACTAACCCCTAGCTTAGAGGTTGAGTGTGTTGGAAATATGCCCTAGAGGCAATAATAAAAGTGTTATTATTATATTTCTTTGTTCATGATAATAGTCTTTTATTCATGCTATAACTGTATTATCCGGAAACCGTAATACACGTGTGAATACATAGACCACAATATGTCCCTAGTGAGCCTCTAGTTGACTAGCTCGTTGTGATCAACAGATAGTCATGGTTTCCTGGCTATGGACATTGGATGTCGTTGATAACGGGATCACATCATTAGGAGAATGATGTGATGGACAAGACCCAATCCTAAGCCTAGCACAAAGATCGTGTGGTTCGTATGCTAAAGCTTTTCTAATGTCAAGTATCTTTTCCTTAGACCATGAGATTGTGCAACTCCCGGATACCGTAGGAATGCTTTGGGTGTACCAAACGTCACAACGTAACTGGGTGGCTATAAAGGTGCATTACATGTATCTCCGAAAGTGTCTGTTGGGTTGGCACGAATCGAGACTGGGATTTGTCACTCCGTGTAAACGGAGAGGTATCTCTGGGCCCACTCGGTAGGACATCATCATAATGTGCACAATGTGACCAAGGGGTTGATCACGGGATGATGTGTTACGGAACGAGTAAAGAGACTTGCCGGTAACGAGATTGAACAAGGTATCGGTATACCGACGATCGAATCTCGGGCAAGTACAATACCGTTAGACAAAGGGGATTGTATACGGGATCGATTGAGTCCTTGACATCGTGGTTCATCCGATGAGATCATTGTGGAACATGTGGGAGCCAACATGGGTATCCAGATCCTGCTGTTGGTTATTGACCGGAGAACGTCTCGGTCATGACTACATGTCTCCCGAACCCGTAGGGTCTACACACTTAGGTTCGATGACGCTAGGGTTATAAAGGAAGTTTATATGTGGTTACCGAATGTTGTTCAGAGTCCCGGATGAGATCCCGGACGTCATGAGGAGTTCCGAAATGGTCCGGAGGTAAAGATTTATATATGGAAAGTTGTTGTTCGGGTTCCGGAAAAAGTTCGGGTTTTTTCGGTATTGTACCGGGAAGCTTCCAGAAGGTTCCGGAGGATTCCGGAGGGGTCCGGAGGTCCGGAAATTGTTCCACCACGTCCAATACAGTAGCATGGGCTGTAGGGGGGCGCCCTAGCCTTAATGGGCCAGGGGCACCAGCCCCCCCAAGGCCCATGCGCATGGTAAGGGGAAAACCCTAAAGGGGGAGGCCTCCACTTGACTTGGGAGGCACTCCTCCCCCCTTGGCCGCCCCCCTAGATGGGATCTAGGGCTGGCCGCACCCCTTGGGGTGGGAAACCCTAAAGGGGGTGCAGCCCCCTTTTCCCCTATATATACTTGAGGTTTTGGGGCTGCCAGACACATGAGAACCTCTCCCTCTTGGTGCAGCCCTACCTCTCTCCCTACTCCTCCTCTCCCGCGGTGCTTGGCGAAGCCCTGTAGGATTGCCACGCTCCTCCATCACCACCACGCCGTTGTGCTCCTGCTGGATGGAGTCTTCCTCAACCTCTCCCTCTCTCCTTGCTGGATCAAGGCATGGGAGACGTCACCGGGCTGTATGTGTGTTGGACGCGGAGGTGCCGTCCGTTCGGCACTAGGATCTCCGGTGATTTGGATCACGACGAGTACGACTCCTTCAACTCCGTTCTCTTGAACGCTTTCGCTTAGCGATCTACAAGGGTATGTAGATGCATTCTCCTTCCCCTCGTTGCTGGTTTCTCCATAGATAGATCTTGGTGACACGTAGGAAAATTTTGAATTTCTGCTACGTTCCCCAACAGTGGCATCATGAGCTAGGTCTATTGCGTAGATTCTTTGCACGAGTAGAACACAAAGTAGTTGTGGGCGTTGATTTTGTTCAATATGCTTACTATTACTAGTCCAATCTTGTTTCGACGGTATTGTGGGATGAAGCGGCCCGGACCGACCTTACACGTACTCTTACGTGAGACAGGTTCCACCGACTGACATGCACTTGGTGCATAAGGTGGCTAGCGGGTGCCAGTCTCTCCCACTTTAGTCGAAACGGATTCGATGAAAAGGGTCCTTATGAAGGGTAAATAGCAATTGGCATATCACGTTGTGGTTTTGCGTAGGTAAGAAACGTTCTTGCTAGAAACCCATAGCAGCCACGTAAAACATGCAAACAACAATTAGAGGACGTCTAACTTGTTTTTGCAGGGTATGCTATGTGATGTGATATGGCCAAGAAGAATGTGATGAATGATATGTGATGTATGAGATTGATCATGTTCTTGTAATAGGATTCACGACTTGCATGTCGATGAG